>NC_056730.1:334107722-334112722 GCF_019279795.1 Protopterus annectens
ACATTCTTAATCCTCTCATTTGACACTCTTACCATAAATGGTTTAGTTCTATCTCAACAACAGAAAACAAGCTGTTCTCTGGGACAACCAAAATCCTCCTTACTGCCCATATCTATTGGAGTTTCCCCAGGGCTCTATTCTTGGTCCACTTCTCTTTTTCCCCCTACATTAATGACTCCACCTTAAATTTTTCCCCCAGCCACCTGATTCCCAAAATGCAGACGACTCCACTATTATTTGCTCAGCATCCTCCTCCTCTGATCTAATCTCACAAAACCCCAAAAAATCTTTAACACTGTAGAAACATGGTTTACTAGACGATATCTTCTCCTTAATGCTAAAAACAAACTTCTTCTCACCCCACTATTCGTACTCCATTAATTTCACCATCTTTTCAAACAACAACACTGTTATCTCTCCAGACTCTACAACTAAACTGCTAGGAATAACCATTGATAACAATCTCTTTTTATCAACACATCAACAACACATCAAATCAGTAAATAGAAAGATAGGATCCTTATACCGTTTAAAACCCTTTCTCACCCCATCAACTAGAGCTACTATTGCCCCCTCCCATCTTTTATCTACCCCTTTATGCCTCCCATCTTCACTAACCTCAAGAAAACTAACCTAAACAAACTAGCAACTTGCTAATAACATGCCTGCTTCGCCACTGGTAACCCTTTCAGAACCCATCACTGTCTTAACCTGAAACTTTTAGGCTGGCTAGAACTACAAAAATATATTCTAATTCACAATTACTATTGCCCACAAAATACTGTACCAACCTGATAACACCCCTATACTATCACAGCTTTTACTCCTTATAATAATCTTACCTCCCTTCGCTCCTCTTTTAAATCTTGACCAAACCTAAAAGGCTCACAACCTTGCTGGGACCCCTAGTAATACTGTAGGCAAACTTGGAATTTGCTACCTAGGGATTTAACTCTAATCACATCTCTACCCCCCTTCAAACAACAAATCAAACTGTACTTCCAAAATCACTGGCTTTGCTCATGTAATACACCAGACTGATTTTCCCCCCTACCTGACCTCTAACCCTACTGAGTGCTTATATTACTATCCATTCTTCCTCCTTCTAATCCTTTTGCTCTACCTACTTCTCTCTCCTCTTATCTCCTATTGCTACCCCCTTTTTTTACTTTTTTAAAAACTTTCATCCCTTTTTCCTAACACTACTCCTTTTACTCTCCACTTTTTCTTACTGTAACAACTTTCACCTCCTTCTTTTTCCTAACACTACCTTTTCTCCTCCTACTTGTACTTTTTCCTTTATAGTAGAAGCCTTAAGATATAGCCTATTAGTATCAAGTAAGATGCTGTGAATCTGATTTAATCCTAGTCATGCCTATTATTGATTATGTGCCTTAATTTTTATTGATCTTATTACCATTTTTATCATTTTTATTTTTTCTTTTCTGAGTATTCTATGTGTGTATTATCATGTCTGTTTGTTATGTTTTATGTGGAGCTTTTCTCCCCGGGCCTCTACTGAAAATGGAAATATATCCAGCTAGACTAGCCCAGTAAACAAATGTAAAATAAATAAAATAAATTACACACACACACACACACACACACACACATATATATATATATACATATGTGTGTGTGTGTATGTATATGTATATATATATATATATATATATATATATATATATAAAAAAAAATATATATATTATATATATATAAAAATAAAAAATAAAATACACACACAAACACACATATATATATATATATATAAAAAAAATATATAAAAACACAAAAAATATATATATATATATATATATATATATATATATATATATACACACACAAACACACACAACAATTATATTTTATATATTATATCTTAACCTAAAAACCCTATTTCTATATTATTTCTATATTCTATTTTATATATTTTAAAACCCAAAACCCCCAATATTATTTTATATTTATCCATATCACCCTAAAATCCCTATTTAAAAACCCACTTCTATATTCTATTTAATTATTTCATATTTTTTTTATACCCCCCTATATATATATATATATATATATTTATATATATATATATATATATAACAAAAAAAAAAACCCCAAAACAAACCCCAAAACTTTCCTAATACCAGGATAAACTTTTTTTCCACGCCTTTTCTCCGTTAAAATTTTAATTTTAAACCAAAAAGGAGCCTACTGTCAATTCACTTTTAAAATTTTTGAAACCCTCATTTAAAACCCAAAAATTGAAAGGCAAAACCCTCATTTTTAAAAATCCAACTTAATTCCACTGCAATTCAAAAAGCTTTTCACTATTCTTTATATAATATTAAAAAATTAATAATATAATTTATAAATTAAAATTTATTATTTTGGCCCTTTGTTACATAAAAAAATATTAATCTAAGTTTAAAAATTTTAAAAAAACCAAAAAAAATGGCTAAGATAAATAAAATGAAAAAAAAATTTTAAAAACCAAATAAAAAAATTTAAAAACCCCAAATTTAACCACTCAAGATGCTTTTTAAAAAATATTATTTATTAAAAAAATCTTTTTTCAAAACCCTTAATTTTCCAATCATTTTTTAATTAAAAATCTCCATTCTCCCTTTTTTAAACATGGGGTTTTAATTAAAGGCACTTCATTAAGAAAAAAAATGCCAAATTAATATAAACATAAAAAAAAACCTTAACCTAAAGAGGGTTTAAAAAATTGTATTTCTTTTTAAAAAAACATTTTATTTTAAAAAATTATAAAAATTTAAAAATTTTTTTTCATATTTAATTACTCTATTAACCCAAAAACCCCCCTTTTAAACACCACATTTTTTTTTAAATATTTTTTACTTTTAAATATATAATATAAAAAATAAAATTTTAATATATATTAAAAATATATTCTTATTTTAAATATATATACCACACCCTTTTTTTATACATAATATTTTATTTTAATATTTTAATTTCAATATCAAAACCCACCAAATATTACATAAAAATTATTCTACAAAATCCCCAAACAACCAACACCACACACACAAAAAATTTTATTTTTATTAACCCAAACACCACCCAAAATATACCCCACACAAAATACACCCAACATTTTTAACAAACCCCTTTACCACAAAATTTTATTTTTAAATAACAAATACATACTTTAATTCCACAACACAACACACACACCACACAAAATATAATTTTTTTAATAAATAAAACTATATATTTTTAAAAACATATATATATATAACACATATAATATATATATATAAAAATATATATATATATATATAATATATATATATATACACAACACATTACATACATATAAATAATAAAAAAAATATAACACAAAATAAAAAACCATATAAAATAACATATACAAAACACAAAATAACACACATTCATTAAAAACCCACAACAAAACATAAAAGGGGAAATACACATATATAAAATACCCCCCAAAAAATTTTATACAAAAAACCAAAAAACCAAAAATATTTTAACAAACAAAACCAATTTTAATTTTAAAAACATTACATTTATAAAAAAATTAATAACACACAACAAAACAAAACACATAATAATACACACACAAATCACAAAAAAATTTTTAAAAAACCAACACACTTTAAAATAAAAATAAAATATATATATATAAAACACCCCAAACAAAATTTTATATATATATATTTTTATAAAATATATATTTTATTTTTATATAAAACATATATTTTAAAAACAAAATTACATTTTATTTTTAATATATATATAAAAAATATACACATATATATATACACACACATATATAAAATTTTTATATATTTTTAACACACAAAAATAAAATATATATTTAACAAAAATCACAACACACAAAAATATATAAATAAAATTTTAAAAAATTTTAATTAAAAAAAAAATTTTAAAAAACAAAATTATATATTTTTAACATAAAAAAAATAAAACTTTTACACACACATAAAATTTTTAAAAAATAAAAATAAAACATTATATATCACAAAATATAAAATAATATATATAATATATAAATAATATAAAAAAACAAAACCCCAACATAAAAAAAATATAATAAATATATATATATATATATATATAAAATTAATAAAATAAAATATATATATATATATATATATATATAACACACACACACACACACACATATATATATATATATATATATATATATAAATATACATTCAACCCAATAACCTTTTCTAACTCATTTAAAGCAGAAATTATTCTAAAAACAAACCCAGACAATGCTGTCTCCTTTAACTCAACATTCTTAAAATATTTGACTAAGTTTACGGACCAAGAGAAAAAAAATAAATCACCCCCTTTTGGCTATCAAAACTACTTTTCTACCATGAGCAAAGAGAAAAACACGTAAAAACATAAAAACCCCACTTTAAATACAAATGTTTAAAATAAAGTTAAGAAACATCTCTGTGATAGAAAAATATTATCTACACTCCAAAACCATAACAAAAAAAACCCCTAAAAAATTCGGGAAAGGAATCCCCCTCCTCCACCCCAGCAAACCAGATACTACCCCAGACCCAAATGTTTCCAGATAGATTAGCCCCCCAAATTTTAATTCCTTTTTTATTGACTCTTTTTCCCAAATTATTTTTTATCCCCTAACATAACCCCCCTTAAACCCCCATTATCTATATTTCCCAAATAACCCCCTATTTCTACACAACCATCCCTCATCACCCCCCCAAAATTTAACACCCCCTTAATCACTCTTCACTTTAAATCCCATTCCTATTCCCATTAAGAAATTCCTTCAGAAATTGAAACCATGTACCAATGCTCCTGATAAATATCTTACTTTCTATATTGCTGCTGAAATTGCCTACCCATTAGCATTTTAATTAATTTACAAGAAGGCACACCCCAAATTTGGAAACAAATTTATCATCCCAAACAAAATGGTAACAATAACAACATTAATAATTCCCCCC
>NC_056730.1:334460222-334465222 GCF_019279795.1 Protopterus annectens
TGATGACTGACAGTGAAATGTGTTTTCTTCTGCATTTCTTGTTGATGTGGGATGTATGATTGGCTGCTAATGAATGTCATTATAAAAATAACTATGGAGTATTAAGCCTTATCCATAGCCAGTTTGAAAACAAATACCAGTAAATGCAAACATATGAGCTTTTGCAATTATGTGAGTCAACTTCTGTTCTCTAAGACTTGTGAAATAATGCTGCCAGTTCAGTGATACAAGGTACAGGAACACTTACTGCAGTTTTATACAGGAGCAAATTAATCACAGAGGAGTGAAATGTGGGGTGCGTGTACATTTAGTGCAGGGAACAAAGGTGCAGCGAAACATGATTCCACTTGGCTAAAAGAGGAAAAGCAGTAATAGAAACCATCTGACTTCTGAAGGTACTGCAATATGCCTCATTTTTAGAGTCATATACAAAAGCTGGAAGATGAACAAGAGTAAACTTGAAAGGAAATGTCTGAACTGGATTGAGGAGGAGTTTTGCAAGGAAGCATACTAATATGCCATCCTAAGTTGTTGTGCTAATAATTTTTATGCTTTGGGGTTGATATAAAACAAAAAACTGGTTTAACAGCAATTTTTCTAGTTTCATGCATATTACACAAATGTTCTATTATTTTCCATTCTCCAGTCAGTAATTGCTTTTCTCAGTCTGTGAGATTCCCTTTCTACAATACTACAGCCTCTGACAACCCCTCTAAATAATTCATAATACTTATTTACCATATTTCTTACTCTCTTATTTACTAATTAGATAAATGCTGTGCTGATATTTTTATTCTAGTCTTACGCAAATGGTTCTATGAGTCTTTGCCAGACAATGACTGAGGCGGAACCGACAGTCAGAATGGGAAGGCTGCCCATCATGTATAGCAACAGTTCTAAGAACTGTTAATTTTAACATTTACCTGTACATCACATATTTTACTGGTTTCAATAAAGACTATTAAATTAAACTTGTGTGCATTAAAATATTTTAATATATATAATAATTTTGAATGCAAATTATTCCCACGTCATATTCTGTGCTTTTTTAGGAAAGAGATTGGATACTCTCCCTATATGAATTTGTCCTTATAATTAACCTATTTATTTTCTGTATTTTTGTATCTTGTCACTTGCTTCTCTTGTGGATGATGTTTGTAAATAGATCACAGCTAGATGGACACACAACCACATGCGTGTGTGTGTGTGTGTGTGTGTGTGTGTGTGTGTGTGTGTGTGTGTGTGTGTATATATATATATATATATATATATATATATATATATAATATAATATTTGTGTGTTTGTGTGTGCATGTATATGTATATAGGTTTACTATCAAAATGCTGAATGTCAGAACAAAATCTATTCAGTTGGTCAAATTCACTTGTTGAATTTGATAATGTTTGGTAATGTTAATCATACAGAATGTTGGAAATCATCACCTCAATGTCTGCATTCGAAATTATACAAAATATCAGGAAGTGATGTCAGACCTTCAGGCTGTTGTTGTGAAGCTGCTGTGGGACTTGTAAGTCTAGAGCACAAGTTTTTATGGTTTTGCACCCCCCCCTATACACCCTGCATATTATATATACCAACGCCAAGATCGCACTACAGTGAGGAAAAGGTAAATTTCCCAATCCTCACTGTAGTGAGATCTCCAATCAGAACATCAACCTCCTATTAGCAAATGAACACTAACATTCGCTAATGTAGATTCAAACATTTTCATATCGGCATTACAGAAACTGGGAAACACGCATTCCATTCAAGCATCCCAGTTTATCCCAGTTTTACGTAAGTGCCTTTCCACATTTTGATAGTAAACCTGTGTGTGTGTGTGTGTGTGTGTGTGTGTGTGTGTGTGTGTGTGTGTGTGTGTGTGTGTGTGTGTGTATTATATATATGCATGGAAGGACTGTGGCTGACCAAGTTCGCAGATGACTGCAAACCGGGCGCCATAATCGACTCTCCAGCCGGCACAAGCATCCTCCAAAAGGGCCTCATAGAAACAGACAACTGGTGCCAGAGCCATGGCCTCAAGCTAAACGCCAAAAAGTGTATAGTCATCCCCTTTGGCAAAAACAAAGTGCTCACAAATTACCACATAGGTGGTAATCCATTAAGTACAGAAGAAGTAGTTAGGGACCTGGGGACCCAAGTTGATAGCAATCTCTCATTTGACAACCACATGGCCAAAGTGGTTAGAAAAACATTTTATATAGCCCACCTAATCATGAAGGGATTCACATCTAGATCAGGAGAGGTCATCGTGCCTCTTTACTCATCCCTCATCAGACCCATAATTGAGTACAATGCCCCTTTTGGGATGTACCTTACCAGACACCTGCAGCAACTGGAAAGACCCCAAAAGTACCTCACCAAGAGGATCAAGGGGCTCAAACAGATGCCATATGCTGCCCGGTTAAAGAAACTCCAGCTCTATTCAGTGGCATACCGCCTGCTCAGAGGCAATCTGTGCCTGACGTATAAAGCCATGTCCAACCCGGAATTAATGGACATGCTGCACCTCAGAAAGTCCAAATCCCATTGAGCTATGCGCTTGAGAGACTTGAACCTCAGCACCGAAATAAATAGGACATGCTGGAGGGACAGATTCATAACCCAGGGACTCCCTTCACTCTGGAATAAAATCCCAGTCCAGGTTAGGCAGATTCCCTCATTGACTCTCTTCAAGAGGAATCTTGATGAGTGGATGGGAGATCGTAGGTTTACTCCGGGTATCACTTCTGTGTCACTGTTAGACAGAGGCACAGTATACTAACTTCGAAAAAGGGCATAGCAAAATTAATTTAAAATGGGTGGAGAAAGCCAAACACACTCTGGCTAGGCTTATAAATGCCCTAGGGCAGATAGCCTAGTATGAACCTATGAACCTATGAACCTATGAATGTACTTTGAAATATCCAAATACAAATGCAAGAATTGCAAAACATCATCCAAAATTATCAAAACACAAAACAATGAAAAAAAAAAACTTATGTTTTTTTTTTTTTGCAGGAGTTGAGCCCCTCTGTACCTCCCATGTTGGAGGCTATGCAACCACATCCCCTAACAATTATATATACCAACTCAGGTCATACAACAGCATTGAAAGGGCAAAGTCTCACTCCAACAAACTAATGCCAGTTGAATTGATCAAATGAGTTTTAGTCACTGCTGTCAGTTGCAACAATGTTCAGTATTATGAATGTTCAATTATATGGAGTGTTTCCATCGGTTATGTACACAAATCATAAAAACATATTTAATCTAAAAAAGTTATCTTTCATTGAATCCCTATTTGTTGAAATCACTAAACCAATTAAAAAAGGAAAACAGTTTCCTTTTCGGATTTGTGAAACAAGAAAAGGAAAGGAAAAATAACCACTAACTTGTTAACATGCTCTGTTTGAATAGTGGCACTGTCAGGGAAAGGATGTTAGTACTCTAATGTGTGGGATTGGGGTTGGGGCAATAGCAGGGTTAGGGTTAGCATACATTAGTAGGGGTAGTACATGTGTAATAATCATTTTTACAGGATGAGTGAAATCATTAACCAACCTCATAACAGTTTAAATAGTAATTTCAAGATAATGTTTTCTCAGCATATTTTTGAACTTGTTATACAAGTCATATTAAATATGAAAAAGACTGAAAGATGTACTTTTTATAACCTTGGTGATATATAATCAGTTTGGAGATGGTAAACTATAAAAATTCCAAGGAAATAATGATGCAGGAAAGAATTTAAAGCTAATTCATATGTATCATTGTTACAATTTACAATTAAATCTGTCCGAAGTAAATGACAGCTCTAATGGAAAATTTTAAGGAGGGTAAAGGAATTAGACAGGGATGCATATAGCTTGATAACTCCTCTAGAGTTATATAAATCTGATCTTTATTCATGTTGAATATGTAAGCTTGGCTAAACCACAGATTAGAAAAAATCAGTTACTATAGTAAGGTACACTGATGATCTCATAGTATTATCAACATCACATCAAACATTAAAGAATCAATTACAGGGCATGGAACAATTTTTCACAAATCAATTTTTTTAATTAATACAGTAAGGCAAAGATAAGCATTTATAACACCAAAGAATGACAGATTAAGATTTGGATTAAGATGGAGACCAGAATGAGTGAATTGGCACAGGTGCTGTTGGTTGAATTATGGTTGTTGAATGTGACTTACAGAACACCATAACACTCAGATAAATACCATTATATAGGTAGTGTGCACACAGATGCTGTATATGGTGAGTATGCCCTATAGCCACCTTCTAAGCCATTAGACTTAATATATGGCCAACAGACATACAAAAAAGTCTTGTGAATCTGCTGTACCAAATAAGAAAAAAAATATTGGAATTGCCTACATCCTTCTGACAGACCTCTTTAAGAAAAGAAATTGAGATTATGAATGTGCAAGCCTTAGAAGTTATGTGGGTTATAGCATTTTGATTTGCATGAGAGGGTGGGATTAGCTTCAGGGAGAAGATTCTAGACATTACAAAAATACTTGTCACCTCACAGTAAGACGCTGTCCGGTTCAATTCTCAGCTAGAGCGTCTTCTGCATGGAGACATGCGTGAATGGTCATACCTTCATTGAAGGTTGTGCATCAGGCCTGGCAAGCCGGAACGTAAAAATCAACTGCCAATCATTAGCGGACCGGAGTTCCACTATGGCGACCCCTAAAAGCCAAAAGACACAAACAAACAAAAATACAGAGCAAAGTCAAATCTAGAGAAGAGTAGGAGATTATGAAAATCTATGGTTTATAGTTTGTAAAGTTCATTTAAAAAAGAATGTTATTCATAGTGAAACACATATGTCACTTTTGAGAAAATGATGGACTGCTTCTGGAAAGATAAGGAAAAGAACCAGATGAAGAATACCTCATACCATATTTTATCCAAATAATCAGTATGAGAGTAAATCAAATGACCAGGTCTTCCTCATAAAAAAGATGGTCACTTTTTATTAAA
>NC_056730.1:334475222-334510222 GCF_019279795.1 Protopterus annectens
GTATGACAGATCCTGGTCTATTCTGATACTGCACATTGCTTTTATCGTGTCTATCTTTCTAAGTATTTTTGATCTGTTCCATCTTCAGTACTCTTATAACAGCGACTCTTCTTGTTTTAATTACTTTATAGTTTCCTCTATTTGATACTTCCATGGTAGCATTTGATTTCTTCCCTTCCTTTTCCTTATTGCTCTGTTTTTTTACGATAGGGCTTTATCTGTTATTAATTTAGCTGCACAAGAATATATCCTATTTATTTCTGTTATATCACATGCATTTCTGTAACAGTCTTGAGTACTGTGTCCATTTGTTTTATCACACTTCTAACATTTTGGGTCTTATTGCCTTTCTGTAATCTATTTCTTTCACTGATTTTAATATGTCAATCCATCTCTATTAAATCACGCAACTCTTCCCTTTGTTCATTTTCTTCTAAACTGAGAGCACCTTATTTGTTCTCTGTTTCCTGCAGGTGTTCTACAGAAACTTCCAAATATCTTCCTGTGACATATTCTCTTCAGCTGTATCCTACATTATCTGTTGCTCTTTCATATTGGAATTCACTGGTCTGTTACTCCACAACATTAACTCTGTCAGAATTGACACTGTTTTCTGTTCCTTCCCTTGCTGTGTAACTCCAAGTAAACTTTTGTACTGGTTTCCTACTGAAGGCTCCAAAGTATTTTCATGTGGCAAGTGATCAGATGCTTCTAGTTCTACCTGTTTATCCTTAATTTGGGGACTCATTGTTCTATCATGCTGTGACATTGATAGGCAGACCTCCCAATCATCCTGAATTACTCGGTATTTACCGAGTTTTGGGGTACAAATGAAGGGGTGCCACAATTCCCGAGTGGCACCCCTTAATTTCCGATTTCTTTGCTTTTTTTTTAAATTTTTTAAATTTTCGCGCTGTCAGAGCTGATGTCATCACGTGCGTGATGATGTCAGCTCCGTCAGCACTACCAGCCAGTTGGAATTGAGCTCAAGGAGCTCATGTCATCATTTCCGGCTGGCTGCGAGCAGGCGGGAAGTGCTTGAACTGTTGCTGCTGAGAGGAGAATGCTGGTTTTAATTTGAACCGTTGCTGCCGAGAATGCTAGCTTTGCTGCTTCGGACAGAAATTGCTGACTTTGGTGCTGCCTGCCATTTCGGACAGAGAATGCTGCTGAGAGGGACTTTGCTTGTTGCTGCCGAGCTGAGAGACTAGGGACTTAATCTGCTGCCATTTTGTATACTGACTAGGTAAGGAACAAAGGGTGTGTGTGTGTGTGTGTGTGTGTGTGTGTGTGTGTGTGTGTGTGTGTGTGTGTGTGTGTATTTGATGAACTATAGAAATAATCCACTGCACGATGTTTGTTTGCTACCTGCTCATTCATTTATGAACTATTATACGAGTAATTAATGATTACTGAATTGTAAACCGAACATAATTCCTGGGTTTACTTCACTGCTGATTCCTGAGAAAAGAAACCAAGTGCGAGTGACAGAATTAAAAAAAAATCTGTCAAGTTAATAATTGTACTATTGTAGACATGCTAGGTCTGTGTCTGATCTAAAGAAAATATAGGTTTCATAGTTTTAAATATCTGTGCTACAGCCTAAAGGTCATATTAAAGCATAGTCTCTAGATACAAAGAGAATGTTACATATTCTGTTTTGTGTACTATCTTATTACTTACCAGATGCTTTTGTATTGTATCTGAACTTCATTTTGCACAGGTAAATCCATGTTTATTGTAACGTTATGTAAACAGTTTACCTTTTGACATACATGGCTGATGGTAGTCATGGTACCTACTCTCTGCATAAGTCTTATGGTTAAAATTAGCTAGCTGGTTTACAGAGTCCTTTAAAAAATGTGCTTTCCCAAATAATCCTCCTTCAGACATAATTAGTAACAAAATTAACTCTATGATTTTTAGAGTGACAAGAGAGAGCTTGCTTTTTTGCACCATAGGAAGGCAGAATTTTAGTTGTAAAGCAATTATTTTCTCTTTAGATTGGAAATAGGTGACATCAGTGAAAACCTGTTAGATGAACACCATTCAGATAAAACTGAATGACCAAACAGTGCTTCATGTAAACTGTTTTTGCTTGTATGTGTCATGGCTGTTTACATAGTTTAATAAACTCAAAGGTAGGGTAATGCAGGGGTGAGGGTATGTAGGAATAAGGGCTTTGACCCCATGCAACAATAAAGAAATAAAAACTTTTATTTAAGCTCTGGTCATTCAGATTCAAGAAATAAGTATAAGGGTTTTCTTTGACTATCTGATACAGCTTCCAGTTATCTTAGGCAATAAATGTGTTTCATAGGAAGGCAGCCCAAAATAACAAACTCCAGAGACTGTAAACTTACATTTTCTTTCCAAAATGTTATTTTTGGCTAAATAGTGGGCTATACAAAAGCAGTGCTGCTTTAAGAAGTTTCCACTGCAGCAAAGTTATAGCCCATCCAGTGGTAGGGTGGTATGAAGGTGCTGGTGACCTGATTTCAGTGATATATTACAACTAGAGTAGGTCAGGCATGGTAAGGGCTTATAGTCACATGAAAGGTATGTGCCAGGACTTGTGTACTGTGTCTACTGCAATTTGACTGAAACCTAAGAGAGAGACAGAGTACATATACAACAACAGTCACTGGGGACGAACATGGAAGACATATACATCCTCCAGAATCTCTCATGCATGTCACTCTTTGTTGCATTATCTAAGTGAAGGGATTATGAGATAGAAACAGACCATCTTAAGTTGATTGATTGACCTTGAAGTTACCATGCTCCCAAATAGCACCTTAAGAAAATTCTGGTACCAGGCTGGAGAAAACATATTTCAGATATTATCTTTTTTTTCATTTGCTTTGTTACTTTAGACTGTGAATATGTTTAAACTCTGGCATATGAATTTTTTTCCTGTGGTAGGAAATGTGTGTAACCTTGTTCTAGTACTTAGCATGGCTAAGGGCTCATAATTATGTCAGTTAAAATAGCTAAGGTAGTTATCTAGTTTAAATAAATGTCTTCTTTAGGAGTTCTGTCTATACAACTAACTGTTATTTTATATCCTTTGTGCATCGTCTTTATCTCTGTATATTCAGTGGGTATCAGCACTGTCCTGATGTCTTTATTGATTGAGTAATTTTTTTATACATTTTGTTTTATTTATACATTTATAAGCTCTTGGGGCAGAGTATTTATTTATTTATTATCTGAACAAATACCATTTGGCACTATAGGTTGGCAAATCATACTACCAGTGGGCTATTAAGTCAGGTCTGTAGTTCAGTAATGTAGAGTGGTTGCAGTACTACTTTACTGGAAGAATTCCATCTGCCTCCCCCGGAAACTCTGTGTGTGTGTGTGTGTGTGTGTGTGTGTGTGTGTGTGTGTGTGTGTGTGTGTGTGTGTGTGGAAATGCCCCCAATGTAATACACCTGGTGGCTAGAGGTATTTAGGCTCAAACCCTGTACAATGTAATACACCTTGTGGCTAAAGGTATTTAGGCTCAAACCCTGTACCTTTGGTACAGGGTAAAAAGAGCCTAAAGTCCCCAGCCACCACCATTTCTCTGCTTTGCCCAGATTTTTTTTTGTGCTAAGAGTTGAGAGCTATGGTCACAACAGAATTTGTATTCCCCCATTATTGGTTTTGTTGTTTGTCCATTTTTTTTTTTTGTGCTAAGAGGTTGAGAGCTATGGTGAGAACTGAATTCACTAAATGATAGCCATTAAGTTTCAGTCTTCCTATTGTTTAAACTGCTTATTTAGCATAGTGGTATGTTGCACTGACTATAGTGTTCTGGGTTCAAGACTTGCCAGTAACATGCATGGTGGTAACGCAACATTTTATTCTAGCAATTTTCCAAAATTATACAAGCAGTGTTTAAAATGTGTTCCTGGTTTTTGACCTTTTGCCCCCCCCAAAAAAAAAAACTGAAATTGAAAATAAGTGCGAGAAGCTGTGCAAGATGCCTATGGCTTACACTACTGTCATTTTGTTTATAGCTTGGGTGTGGAAGTAGACCTTTTTATGATGGAAATGTTCTGAATTGGGCAGTTTTGTAATTATTGGTTCATGCCTTTTCTTTCATGGCCTACAGTACAGCCTACTGGAAAAATGTTCAAACAATAAGCTTAAAATGTGCTCTGTCTAACAAGTGTGCTGTATTATACAAGGAATATAACTTAATAAAGTCAGGAAGGTGTATTAAAGAAAAGAACGCATGTATGTTTCTTGTTTTGTGTGCAAGGGGCCAATGATTTGAAAACAGCCCAAAGGTAATCTTTATCCACCACTGGCCAGATACATTTTCTTTGGATGTGGTGCAGGTTTCAATGCTGTTTCAATGAATGTGAGTTTCAAGGACAAAGAAGTTTTAATGCCAAGTCTATTTTCATTGTGAGACAGTATTGCTTTGTTTATCAGATGTCTGTTAGTGTTTGTGCATTGATGTGCTGCAAAATGTAAAAATAAAATCCAAATAATAATTGTAGAAGTAAAGCGGTATTTAGTGTTTCTGGTAAATGGGGCGAAATAGCCAGGTAATGGGACATTGGAATGGCTGCAGGGGGACTCTGGTGCCATATTTTGGTTGTCTGTTCTTCAGTTTGTGTTCGAAAGTTGGTATCCCACAATTCCATCAGAGTGGGTGGGGTTACATAATTATGTATGCAAATTAGATGTTAATTAGCGTACAGATTTGTACCTTTTTTCATGGCCCTTGTCCAGATTTTTGATGTTTCCAGGTTGAGAGGTATGTTGCTAGGGTGGCCTAATTGTTAAGGTGTTTGCCTTACAAACACAAGGTGCAGGGTTTGAGTCTCACAAGGGATAATTAGCTAGGCTTAAAATGACTTGCAAGGGCAGTTAGCCTAGTACTAATCTATGAACCTAAATCCTACACTTCACATGTACTCCATAACTTCAGTTTCTATTTCTTTAATTTCTCCATTACTAATCTTATTTTCTTCTTTCTCTCTTTGTTTTCTTACTTTTTGTATTGTGAAATGTTCCATTTCCTGATGTCTTTGCCTGCATTTCTCTTCAAGTATATTTGGTGCTGCTTTTTCTAATGATTAGTTTTGTTTTCTCCTTTGCATAAATATTGCACCATATTAAATCTTATTTTCCTTCCCCCTACCCATATTTCTTTTTCAGATGTCTCTTGCGCCATTTGTTTCTCCTTACTTTGGGGACTTATTGTTTCTTCTGTGACATAACCTGTGTTAGACTTTCTACACTAAATCATTTACTTTACAGGTATTCAATAACTTCAGCTACTATTTGTTTAACTTCTAATCTCCTGTTCTACATCACTTTGTGATCATATTTTTGTATTGTAAAATTTTCCATATCAGAGCACCTTTGCCTGTAGTTCTCTTCAAATATCTTTGGAGCTGCTTTCTTTTATTGATTAGTTTAGCTTAAATATTGCACCATATCAGATGTCTCTTCCTTTTCCATGTCCATGTTTGTTTTTTATGCCTTTCAAAAAATCACTAGGTTTTGTTCTTTTTATTTTTGCACTTCCTCTATCGCTTCTTTTTCTAAACATCCCAGCATTTCTTGGTCTATGTAATATGTTTCATGGATCTGTTGAATTAATGAATACATATTTGCATTTGAAGCTTTTGACAGTTTTCTTGTGCAAATATTTTTCTTTCCTGTAATTTCTCTCTTAATCTTTTTTTTTTTCAAATAATTATATTCATTTTAGCAAATTTACAATATATACATATAAAGGTGGAAGGCAGATTCAAAACTTTTTTTACATAACAATAAGACATTTTTCAAATCATCAAAATCTGAACTTCAAAATTGGTTTTCAGTACATTTATCTATTAACATCTCCAATCTATCCCAATAGGAAGGTTTTACAATACCATTTTCAGATCTTAACTTCTTTACAGCTTTTTCACTATCATAAAGATTAGTTGCTAATTCTATGAAATGATTAAATAATGGAATTGAGTCAGATTTCCACTTCCAGTAACTACTTTTCTAGCAGCTGCTAGTACACCCCAGAACATGCAGTATTGATTACTACTTATAATAGAAGGTATTGGAGCATTTACCAAAATTGTTGCTCTTGTAAGGTCACATTTATTTGACCATATTGTTTTGAAGAAATTATTCATATCCTTCCAGTATTTGTCAACTTTTCCACAGTCCACAAATATATGTATCCAATTTGCTTTTGATATTTAACCGCATCTCCAGCATTTAGAAATTTCTGACTTACTAAATTTTGATATTTGGAATGGTGTAATAAAACTTCTATGAATATATTTCCATGTGAAGATTCTCCAATATAAACGTGATGATGATAAAGCTATCGATTTTAATATATAATATATTTAATAACATTTCAAAATCTACAAAGATATTTTTATTGTTAATTACAATTTTCATAGGATTTAGAGATACCCTCTTTAAATGTAAAATTTCATAGAATAATAGATATTAAGTATTCAAAAATTTTAAGAAATTATATTTTTATCATTCATACAACATAACTGACCTTTACATTTTTCAAGTACTATGTAACGTTAATCTTCCTGTATTATCCATACTATATTTTCTCATCATTTGTTCCAATTTTAACAATGAACGTTTATCTAAACAATCATACCAAAGGGTTATAGATTTTTTTTATTTTTAAGATGTTAACATATTATTAAGGTTTTAACTTTCTATGAATCCTGGTGTACATGTAACTGGGAGCAATATAAAGTTCCATTTTTAAGTAATGGGAAACTTAAAGAGTTTCTAAAATGTTCACTATATTGCAGACTGGATTCAGGAGAATTATAAAATTTAACTGAGTGCTTTCGTCGGTATTACATTGACTTCTTCAGAATAATCAAGTCAAGCACAATCACATCTTAAATACTCAAAGTTAATTAGTGTAATTAAACACTTGATGATGACATCACAAATTTAAGTTAAAATCTGCAGTTTACAAGCAAGTGCAAATTTATATTAGAAGGTGATAAAGTCTTTATAAAGGGATATGGATGGGTTAGGTTACATCAGAAATGTAATTGTAGTACAAAGAATTTAGTATATGCTGATGTATGCCAGATGTGTTCAAGTTTTTACATAGGAAAGGCAAAGAATGCATTTAGAACCCACATATACCAGCACAGGTATGACATTGACAAATGCAACTTAAACAATGCACTTGCAAAACATATTAATAGTTATCCAGGGCATCAGTTCAAGTTTGCTGTACTGGAACAACTTATAGGGGATGAAAAGAGTGGTCTCATTGATTTGTTGCTTGAATTTAAAGAATTGTTATGGCAGTTGAGGGTAAATGCCACCACTACCCCAGGTTTAAATGAGGTTGTTTCCCTCACAAGTTTTCATTTTACTTAATGTATTGGTAGTTAGTATTTAGGTTGTTTGACATTCATGCACATTTAATATTATGTGGCTATTATGCATTTATTTTGAGATAAGCAGAAAGTTTTTGCATATGTTTTTTTTTTAGGGAGTCTGTCTTTTTAAACTGTGGATTTTAAATTAAATTTGTGATGTCATCATCAAGTGTTTAATTACACTAATTAACTTTGAGTATTTAAGATGTGATTGTGCTTGACTTGATTATTCTGAAGAAGTCAATGTAATACTGACGAAAGCGCTCAATTAAATTTTATAATTCTCCTGCATCCAGTCTGCAATTGTGTTTTTCTTCTTTAGTTGTCTTTTTGTGGATTGTTAGTTATGGATATTGGCACGCAGAGTGGAAGGGGTGCTAGAGATTCTCATGAAGAACTCACGAACGCTATTTCAAAACTAACTGAATTGATTGGAGATTTCAACACCAAGATTATCGGTCTGGGTAGTAAACTGAACGTTCTACTGGGAGAATCGAACAGGGAAACAGCAGTGTGCAATGTTCGGTCTCAAGACTCCCTTTTTGACATTCCCGCCAGGCAAGGCAGCCCTAATGGATCAGGATGTGTTTGCGGGAGTGAAGTTATTGGTGTAACACTGCGAGGTACTTCCACTATTACCTTGCAAATGTCAAGTGGATTATTAATGCAGCACAACGATACAAGTCGGCAGGAAACTAAAGTGACTTTTAACATTACTGAATGAATTGTCAAGGACAGTGGCAATTTTTTGCATGGTACGGAACCACAACTTAGTAAAGGTACTGTTGACCAAATGTTATCTAAGTTAGAAAAAAAAAGTTTAAAACTTAAAAAATTACAAATAGAGAACCAATACCTTACCGAGTGTTTGAAACAGGAACAAGTCCCAAAAGGACTTAGGTATTGGTGGTTTCCGAATGGATTGATTGGTGGTTCTGACCGGCATAAATATTTGGTGACTTTATTTAATCACCAGGGTTGCAAACTGTTACAATTACTCATTCGTGGCAATGACAAACAGTTTTCTGTACTGCAAGATTCTGTTGGCAAGCTGGATGCTTGTATTAAGAATGATATTAGATTTTCTATTAGAATGAAAGATTATGATGGTATATTCAACAACATTGATAATGTAATAAGAAAAATTAGGGACAAAAAATATAGGAAATTACAAACAGATGCTAAAGAGTATGAAACTGGGGTAGCATACCCATTAATAAAAAATGGAAATAATATGCAGGGGCAAGCCAATGTTAACAATATTAACAACAATGATGTGTTTGAAGATGCAACAGATGAAATGGAATACCGGGGTGATTTTATCCCAGGTTCTGCCCCTTTAGGAGCCCCCCTTAAGGAGGTCGGAGAGAATCCGACAGCAGAATTATCAGTCGAGGAGACCATCCAATATGAATTATCAGGGGGGTCACTTCCATCCAGTCCAGAACAATCAAGGAAGGGGGAGAGGAAGGGGAGACCAGGGAACTGGTAGACCAAGAGACTATAAATGTTATTACTAATTCCCAGCAGAATGACATTATTGTATTGAATGACTATTATGATTTTAAAATTTATAATTTAAGCAGCACCAATGTTATGAAAGATGGGCAAACCTTTTTCAGAAAGGCCTGAATTTTGTGCTTTCTAAAAAATTTAATTTGGAAATGACGATACTGGATATCATGTTGTATACCAGGAAATTGAATTTTATTGTGATGTTTGATGGGTCCAACAGTATGAATATTCCATCTATCATGTGCAAAGAAAACAGCACATTCAATCCCCCATTACAACACAATATACAATTATTCCAAGGTATGTGTATTAAGGAGATTAGTGACCTTTTTACAAACAACAGTAATCATTTCCCTTCCAATCTCACACAAGACGAAACCGCACTCTTGACTAGCATAGCCAATAATACATCCATACGGGTTATGAACCCGATAAGGGGGGTGGTTTGGTCGTGATGGATAGGGATAGATATATAAATAGTATGTTAGTCCATTTATTGGGTGATGGATATGAGGAAATTTCCCATAATGAGCTAAATTTAGCTTATAAACAAGTGGACATGGTCCTTCTGGATTTACTTTTGAATGATCAAATTAACAAAACTGAATATCATTTTTGTATACAAAAACACCCAAGGATCCCAACTATTTTCGGGATCCCAAAAATACATAAAGATATTATTTAACCTCCATTAAGACCTATAGTAGATGGAAAAGGTTCAAAAACAATATCTATAGATAAATATCTGGACTTTCAGCTGAAAAACTGTTTGAGTGAATACACCCATATTATCAAAGATTCATGGGATTGCCTTAAGATAAAACAAGAATTTTATGGGAAAGACATAATTTTTACCATGATAGATGTTAAAGATTTATTTAACGTCATACCTCACAATGAGGGTATAGAGATGTTCTATGATTTTTTTATGTCAACATACTACATTCCCACATACAAAATACTTACTTTGACGACCCTCATGGAACAAGTATTAGAGAATGGTTTCCTAACATTTGAGGGTCATCTTTTTAAACAAGTGTCAGGTATTCCTATGGGGGCAGCATGTGCACCTATTTTTGCAAATGTTGTCCTGACCCAGTGGGAACTGTCCACAGTATTTGTTTCAGAAGGTATGGGACACTGTAGATTTTATGGATGCTACCTGGATGACATTCTTATTTTTTGGGACGGTAGTGTTGATCAGCTGTCAGACTTCGTTTTATTTCTTAATAATAGTACTTCTTTTTTGAAATTCACCATGGACACACACACTGACTTTATCAATTATTTGGATATCAAAATTTGTAAGGCATATGGTGAACATACATTTTCTTCCACTATCGTTAGAAAACCTATATACTCGAACTCCCTTTTGCATTTTGAGAGCGGGCACCCCCTACATCAAAAACATTTGTTAATTAAGGGACAGGGGGTTAGACTTGCCCGCATGATAAGTAATTTAGATGAATATTTTAAGGTAAGGGAAGTTTTATTGGGTATGTTATTAAAAAGAGGTTACCCAGTTGAATTTGTGATTCCTATACTTGAAGAAGTAACAAATAAGAGAAAAGTAGGACATTTTTATCCATTGTTTGGAATTGATTTTTCCAGATTGTGTGCCCCATGAGATAGTGGTGTACTGTCAGCTGATCATCAGGGATGCTATAGTCATGGATTCATTCTTACGTATAACCCACAGTTCCCACTGGTCAAGGACATTATTTTTAAGAATTGGTACATTCTTGCCTGAGAATAGAACACGCAAAGTGAAGTAGGGAAGGCCCCTATAGTTGTCTATAAAAAGGATACTACTTTCAAAAATATACTGGAAAGAAATAAAAAACAGAATGATAACTATGGTCTAGGTAGGAGGTCCAAGTGTGGGCATTGCACTCAGTGCAAATTTATATTAGAAGGTGACAAACTCTTTATAAAGGGATACGGATGGGTTAGGTTACATCAGAAATGTAATTGTAGTACAAAGAATGTAGTGTATGCTGTTGTATGCCAGATGTGTTCAAGTTTTTACATAGGAAAGACAAAGAATGTACTTAGAACCCGCATATACCAGCATAGGTATGACATTGAGAAATGCAACTTAAACAATGCACTTGCAAAACGTATTAATAGTTATCCAGGGCATCAGTTCATGTTTGCTGTACTGGAACAACTTATAGGGGATGAAAGGGGTGGCCCCATTGATTTGTTGCTTGAATTTAAAGAATTGTTATGGCAGTTGAGGGTAAATGCCATCACAACCCCAGGTTTAAATGAGGTTGTTTCCCTCACAAGTTTTTTTGAAATTGAAAGCAGAATTTCATTTATAACATTGTTTCAAACAAAGATAAAGTAACAGGTTGGTTTCAACTGTTATGCATTTATTTTTTATTTATATATATATATATATATATATATATATATATATATATATATATATATATATATATATATATATATATATATATATCTATACACACATATTTTCATTTTATTTAATGTATTGGCAGTTTGCATTTAGGTTGTTTGACATTCATGCACATTTAATATTATGTGGCTATCATGCATTTATTTTGAGATAACCAGAAAGTTTTTTGCATATGATTTTTAGGGAGTCTGTCTTTTTAAACTGTGGATTTTAACTAAAATTTGTGATGTCATCATCAAGTGTTTAATTACACTAATTAATTTTGAGTATTTAAGATGTGATTGTGCTTGACTTTATTATTCTGAAGAAGTCAAGGTAATACTGAGAAAAGCGTTCAATTCAATTTTATAATTCTCCTGCATCCAGTCTGCAATCGTGTTTTTCTTCTTTAGTTGTCTTTTTGTGGAATGTTCACTATATTCATCATATAGGATCATAAGATTTTACTAGGCTATCGACCAGGAGGTCAATTCTAGCCTAGCTGTTTCATCCCAATGTAATATCATAGATAGGTTAGTCAATACCCAGGACTGCATTTAGTAATGACTGCCCATGTCCAGGAGGGTTGCAGGCGCTATCCCTGGTAAGAATGTATAGTTACAAGCACAAACCATCACTGTAGATTCATGAGCCTCTTCTTTTAATGTTAATTCCACAGTTAAAGTCAATAAAAACGTGAATACAAATAAAATCTCAATACAGTATTGAGATTTTATTTGTATTCATGTTTTTATTGACTTTAACTGTGCAATTAACATTAAAAGAAGAGGTTTGTGACTCTACAGTGATGGTTTGTGCTTGTAACTGTTTTTGCTGAAGAATGTATAGTGCCCATCCACTTGTTCAGTTTCCTTTACAACAGTGTCATAGAGGTGCTCTGTTTCACATGAACTGGTAATGTATTCCAAAGACATGGCAGTCACTGGGGGACACATCTGTCCCTCCAGCATTTAAGTCACAGGCCATATTTAGGCACGTAGAATGAGTAGCTCTAGACCTGTTTGATTTACAGATGTTCAGCAAATTCATTAGGTTTTGGTCTGAGATTGCTCTGTAACCCAGGTATAAGTCTCCCTTAAAAAGTCTATACAATACAGAGTATAGTGACAGGTACTTTAGTCAATCTGTGTAAGGCACGTGCTGGAGTTCCTTGATCATCTTTGACAGAAACCTCTGAGGTATCTCCAGTTACTGCAGGTGCTTTGTATGGTACATGCTGAACGGGGTTTTATGCTCAATTATGCTTTTGTTTCTTTCTCTCGTGTTACTGTTGGAACTTACCGGAGTAAGAACATGCAATGGAAGTTGAAGCTGTGCCAGTCATTTGTTGGTGAAATAGATATATTACTAAGTTTAATATACATACACCACAGGTTAAAGCAATTATAGAAAAGAATTGGGTTATTCTTTAGTCCAATAATGAAATCAGTAAAATTATTATTGATCATCCACAGCTCACATATGAGAAAGAGAAGAATTTGAAGCAATATTTATGTTACAAAGACCTATATTTAGATGAAAGCAAGAAGAAGAAGGAGACGTTGAGTACAAAAGCTACCATATCCTGTTATAATTGCACATATTGTAAATATATTAATCTTTCTAATGAATTTGTATATCCTTTTACATCTAAGAAGTTTATATTTCATAGATTTGTAATACACAGAATGTAGTTTATTTAGCTAATTGCATTTCATGTGATTCATTCTATGTGGGGAAAAAACAATCAAAAGATTAAATATAGAATTGCTTCCCTTATATCTGATATACAGTGAAATATTGGTACTAATGCTCTAGCTAAACATATAGTGACTAATGGGAACCATCATAGTTTTTAAGTTCAGAGTACTAGAGCTTATTATACTAGGTAGGAGAGGTGGTGACCTGATAAATAAAAGTAAAGTGGAGGAATATCGATGGATCAACCAGTTTAGGGTGGACCACCCCCTGGATTAAATAGCATGAATAGTATAAAATCTTTACTCAAAGGAAAGCATGTTTATGTGTCCAGAATATCTTATATTCTATACATATAGTAACTATTTTAGTATAACTTACTTATTGCAATTATTTTAGAATTTATGTTGTTGTTTTATTTTATATCATGTGATTGTTTTATTTCATACCATGTGATTTAATACTTGATTATAATTGGCTGGATTTTATTATATAAATGAAGACTAGTTAAGTTGTTTTAATTAACACCAAAGAAGAGTTGGATTAACTTGAAAGCTTTGTTGTTGAATAAAGAACAAGAAGCTTGGAGTTTTTTTGTATTATTAAATATATTTAAATTTTTCATTGTGGCTAGTCCTTTTAGAAAAATATTTAAGTTTTGAGAGTACTTACATATATTTGTTGATAACTCTAGCCACTCCTGAAAGCCTTGCTGTTTGGTCAACATTACCATTTGTATTAATATTATTTTTACTCAAGTATAATTGGGTACCCTTTAAGAGTCTTATAGTAACTGACTAGTAGATATGAGTCTACCTTTTAGTATGGGCAAAGTTGGTAGAGCGGGTAATCTGTGCCAGCCTTTCCCAGTAGTCTGTGTGTGTGTGTGTGTGTGTGTGTGTGTGTGTGTGTGTGTGTGTGTGTGTGTGTGTGTGCATGCGTGTGTGTGTGTGTGTGTGTGTGTGTGTGTGTGTGTGTGTGTGTGTGTTAGCTACAGGGAGAAGGGACATGCACTGGTTTAACAAAGATGGTGGTGAACACAGCTATGCCAGAGGAAAGCCTTAATGGGGACTTGAAGGGAGACAGATAGAGAAGCCCAGACCCAGCTGAGTGTGTTCCCTGTGTGCTCTTAAGAGAAATTGTGCTTGATGCAGAGAGGTTGTATCTGGAAATACTGAGTGTATCCATTTGTATTCCAAGTGAATGTCCCTCTCCAGTGTCAATTATGAAGCTTGAGGCTCCTTAATTACTGTCCCATAGTGGGGACATTACAACTACCTCCTTTGGTTCTCACATATTCGTTTTGTGGTCTGAAGGTGTGGAAGACATTGTAGCCTTGCAAGGCCATGGTACTGTCTGAGGCCTTAAACCAGGTTTCTGTGACTGCACAGACATCTACATCTTTCAGTGATAGAAGTTCTTCCAGGGTGTGCAGTTTCTGGTTATAACTTGATTTCAATTTTACTTTTAAATTCCTTTCTAGATAATTTTTAATAACCATAAGAATTTATTATTTATGATTTCATCTTTACATAAATCATATCCATCCACAACCCCTTTTCTCATTTTTTGTACATGTGGTCAGGGTGTCAAGTCACCAGTGACAATCATCTAGAGCCACGGTTTACATTGCCAAGTGGCTAGCCCTGCTGCAGATAAACCATATATATGAATTTTTTATTATTTGTTTGCGTAAACTCTTCCATTTACTTGTATAATGTAGACTTATCCAAAGTGTAATCATATTTATCATTGTGATTAAGGAGTAGGATTCTAAATTTGGAAAATGTATCCCTCCATATTCCCATATCCATACATGATTTTTATATACATTTCTAAGTTTTATTCAGTGCTGAGAACAAATAAAAAGGCACCATGGTATACCAGACCTTCCAAATTTATTGTTAGCGCTTTTGGGTATAACAATGTATGACCTTCTTCATACAAAAGACATGAAAGAAAAAACTTTCTTGTTTTAAATAAACCACCAACAGTGACATCATCAGATCATCAATTCATAATTAAGGAACCATTACACATAGGTTCATAGGTTCATACTAGGCTATCTGCCCTAGGGCATTTATAAGCCTAGCCAGAGTGTGTTTGGCTTTCGCCACCCATTTTAAATTAATTTTGCTATGCCCTTTTTCGAGGTTAGTATACTGTGCCTCTGTCTAACAGTGACACAGAAGTGATACCCAGGGTAAACCTATGATCTCCCATCCACTCATCAAGATTCCTGTTGAAAAGAGTCAATGAGGGACTCTGCCTAACCTGGACTGGGATTTTATTCCAGAGTGAAGGGAGCCTCTGGGTTATGAATCTGTCCCTCCAGCATGTCCTATTTATGTCAGTGCTGAGGTTCAAGTCTCCCGAGCGCATAGCTTGATGGGATTTGGATTTTCTGATGTGCAGCATGTCCATTAATTCCGGGGTGGACATGGCTTTATACGTCAGGCACAGATTGCCTCTGGGCAGGCGGTATGCCACTGAGTAGAGCTGGAGTTTCTTTAACCTGGCAGCATATGGCATCTGTTTGAGCCCTTTGATCCTCTTGCTGAGGTACTTTTGGGGTTTTTCCAGTTGCTGCAGGTGTCTGGTAAGGTACAGCCCAAAAGGGGCATTGTACTCAATTATGGGCCTGATGAGGGATGGGTAAAGAGGCATGATGACCTCCCCTGATCTATATGTGAATCCCTTCATGATTAGGTGGGCTATATAAAATGTTTTTCTAACCACTTTGGCCACGTGGTTGTCAAACGAGAGATTGCTATCAACTTGGGTCCCCAGGTCCCTAATTACTTCTTCTGTACTTAATGGATTACCACCTATGTGGTAATTTGTGGGCACTTTGCTTTTGCCAAAGGGGATGACTATGCACTTTTTGGTGTTTAGCTTGAGGCCATGGCTCTGGCACCAGTTGTCTGTTTCTATGAGGCCCTTTTGGAGGATGCTTGTGTCGGCTGGAGAGCCGATTATGGTGCCCAGTTTGCAGTCATCTGCGAACTTGGTCAGCCACAGTCCTTCCATGTTGGCCTGTACCTCCGAGAAATATATACCGAACAAGAGAGGTCCCAGGACTGAGCCTTGTGGGATGCCACTTGTAACTGGTTTGGAGTCTGACATGGCTCCAGCAATTCTAACCATGTGGGTTCTGTCCTTGAGCCAGTTTGCAACCCATCTAGTGACATAGGGGTTTATATTTAAGCTGGTGAGCTTATCTATAATGCCCAAGTGGGGTATTGTATCGAAGGCTTTTGTGAGGTCCAGGTAGGCTGTGTGGACCACCTTCCCCTCGTCAATGGCCTTGGTGACTGTTTCAAAGAAATCGACTAGGTTTAAGAGGCAGGATCTGCCCTTAACAAAGCTGAACTGGGTAGGATCCAGTATCTGTAGGTCCCTAATATCTTTATTTATGAGGTTCATGATGATCCTTTCCATATCTTTGCAGACCAAACTAGTCAGGCTTATGGGGCGATAGTTTCCAGGATCCGGTGAGGCACCACCTTTGTGGAGAGGGACCACTGTTGCTGTACGCCACTCTTTGGGTACATATCCTGTAGTAAGGCTGAGACTGAACAGTAGTTTTATGTTTGGGTTTAGCTCTTCTTGGAGTTCATGTAGGATGCAGCCCTGGACACCGTCTGGTCCCATTAATGCTGTGTTTTTTGCTTTGGAGAGGGTGGCTCTTACCTGAGCATCTGAGATGTCAGGGGGCCAGCACTTTGCTGGGATAGATATTTGCCCTTTTGGTGGGGAGGGGGGAGAAGATTGCACTGAACCTGTCAGCTAGGATGTTGGCAATGTCTGTGGGTTCGATGTATTTTTTGTCATTTTGGACTAATTCTGAGCATATCTGGGAATTCCCACCCAGGTTCCTAACATAACTAAAGAAAGCCTTGTGATTATCCTTAGTGTCCTGTGCATTTTTTCTCTCGAAGCTGGCCTTCAACGATTTTATGAGTGCCCATAGTTTTTTGCTAATATTGATCAGAGATGCCTTCCCTTTTTGGGATTTTGCTCTATCATGTAGTAGCTTCCTCCTTCTGTTGTATAGTTTGTTTATGGCTGGGGTCCACCAGACAGGACATCTGCCTTTGGAGGATTGGGTCTTGGTTTTATTTGGGATTGCATAATCCATGCATTCCTGAAGGTGTTCATAGAATGCGTTTATAAAGGATTCTGCGGTCTGGGCCGTATTTTCCATAGGCTCGGGGGCTTTGAAGGATTCCACCTCGGTTTTGAGGAGTGTGAAATTTGCTTTAGAGAAGTTTTTCACTGTGGTTTTCTGGGCAGGGGGTGGGGTCGAGATGTGAATATCCAGTGAGATTAGTTTATGGTCTGATCTTACCAATGAGGGATACACTTCTGGTCTGGAGCATAGAGTCCCCATGTTGGTGATGATCAGGTCCAGTATGTTTTCTCCTCTTGTGGGAGTGGTAAGAAGTTGTTCCATAGCATTTGAGTTTATTAATTCTAGGAACCTTTGGGCTAGGGTGTTGGAGCTAGAGTAATGCTCCCAGTCTATGTTTGGGTAGTTGAAGTCACCCAATATAATGGTGTTTGGAGAGACCTTCATATTTTCCAGTGTTTTCAGGAAGGCCGAGTGGGGTTCCTGGGTTTGGGAGGGTGGTCTGTAGCAGGCTATAAACTGGAAGGCAGTTTTACCCACTGTTAGTTGCACATGGATAGTCTCTGATGCTTCGTGCTGTGCCACCAACCTGGAGGTGTGGGTATCTTTGACAAATATTGATACTCCCCTCCTTTTGTGGTTCGGTCCAAGTTTTGGGGCCGAAAAGCATGGTATGAGGTATAACCTGGTAGTGCTGGGGTGCTCTCGGGAGCCTTGAACCAGGTTTCTGTTACTGCACAGATATCGATGTTCTCCATGCTAAGGAGAGTTTTGAGTGCGTGCATCTTGAGGTTTAGACTTCTGGCATTGAGTAGCATTACTCTTAGTTTCTTATCCCTTGTGATACCTATGGAGGTGGGTTTGTCTTTTGAGCCTTGCCTAAAAAATGCACTATGGGGGAAGCAAGAGCCTTTGCCAATATCCGACAGCCCAGAGGTGACAGGTGCAAGCCGTCCCTAGCGAAGCATCGTGGCTTGTCCAGCATGTCATCCCAGGCTGACAGGCATTGGATCCCCTTTGAATGACACCAATACTTAAGCCAATTGTTGAAATTGATCATCTTGTCTTCATATTGTGGCATCATTCTTGGTGAGGGTAAGATGCTACTCAAGGTCAGGGTCATACCGGCCTGGGCTACATGCTCAGAGAGCTCCTCTATGTCTCTTTTCATGTAGTCCAGGGAAGTACGTCTCAGGTCATTCACACCAGCATGGACAATGACCGAGTCATATTTGTACTTGCCTTGGAGTGACCTGAGTGCTTGTGTTATGTGGCGGATCCTAGCGCTCGACAGGCAGCTCACCGTGACCTTCTCCTTGTTCAGCCTGGTGAGCGGGACGTCAGTGTGCCTGACGATAGAGTCACCTATTACAAGTGTATCAGGTGTGTTGTTTAGCCTTAAAGGCTGTGACTGTTTGGCACACTGGCTTTGTGAGCTATGTGTTGCACGTGTTTTGTTTTGGGGTAGCGGTTGCTTGGGTGTCTGCTTTGGAGGTCTCTGCTGCTTAGGCAGATTTTTATTTAGAGCCTCAGAGTATGTTTTTGTGTGTTTATGTGTTTGGTTTGCTGTCGTGGTAGGTCTATGTGAGACTGGAATTGTAGTGAGTGTGGTTTCCTTCTCCTCCTGACTGGTTATGCCAGTACTGAGTTGAGAGAGCTTAGCCTCCAGTTTGGCTATATGGTTGTATCTCTCACATGTGCTGGAATTTGTTGGGAGGAGGAGAGGGTTGTCTGTGTACATGAGGCAGTTGTAACATTGCCTCAAGATTCCCAGATTCACCAGCTGGACCAGAGAGGAGATTGACAACTGACCTTTGGACATGCTAGAATAGTATTGGGAATTCCTTTATAATTGAAAAAAAAAGGGCCAATGGGGAACAAGGTACTCAAGGGGAGTTTGTGAGGGTGTAGTTCTTTTAATTTTTTAGTGCTGACTTATATAATTGCTTTAATGAGCAAGTGTCAAGTAACTTAAATGCAATGTGTTACAGGTAACTTAAATGCAAAAATGACAAACAGTAACTTTCTTTCAAGTGAAACAAGGAAATAAGTACAGTAATCAATACAGATATCACTACGGATCCACAGAACAAGGTACTCAAGGGGAGTTTGTGAGGGTGTAGTTCTTTTAATTTTTTAGTGCTGACTTATATAATTGCTTTAATGAGCAAGTGTCAAGTAACTTAAATGCAATGTGTTACAGGTAACTTAAATGCAAAAATGACAAACAGTAACTTTCTTTCAAGTGAAACAAGGAAATAAGTACAGTAATCAATACAGATATCACTACGGATCCACAGAAGCGCTGAAAAGCTGCGTTTTAGGTGGAATTAGCATTTCAGGGAAATAACAAGCAAACAAACAACAAGCATACAAACAAAGCTAGATTCAGCAGGCCTGTATCTAGTCTATGCTACAGCAAACAAGGTGTACCAATTTCAGTAAGAAACAGTTCAAATATGCAGGCACTATAAGCCTTTAACCAGAAATTCCCAGCTCAGAAGGGCAGAGTCCAGCCTCTCCTCCCACAAGAGTGCAGACCACGAACCTTCTTAATATAAAATAACTGGCCTGAAGCCCAAGTGCTTAAACTAGAACTAATACACTTTTAGAATAACAGACACTGAGCCCTCAGTCAGCAGTTCCCAACTTAGAAGGATGTAAGCTACCTGTCCTGCCACCACAGTGCAGGCCACAAACCTTCCTAATGTAAAACAACTGGTCTGAAGCCCAAGTGCTTAATCCAAAAGGCTTAGAATGATAGCTACACTTTAATCAAGTTACTACCAAGCAGTAATAAATACAATTGAATACTTTAAAGAATGCCTGGATTAGTGCTCAACTAAAACATAATAAAATATATTTGTTTTGCATCAAGTGAAAATGAAGTACTGAAAGTTAATGTAAAGTTAACATCATTTTTATCAGTTTGAACACTGTTAGGTAATGTTAAATTGTCTAGCCTTTCTTCTTCTGCTTGTGATATATTCTTGCAGTGTGTATAGCATTTTTGGATGTGTTATTAACTAAAGACAGGGTTAAGCAATGTTACACTATAAAACAAATAGTGAATATTTTATGTAAAAATTGGGCTGTGCTTATTGATGATGCCCAAATTAGAGACAAAGTCCCAGAAGCACCTAAAATAATTTATAAAAGAGGCTTTAATCTTAAAAAATTTATTGAGAGAGACTTACATAGTAATCATAGAACTGGGGGTATGTTAAAATGTGGATGTTGCAATTATTGTAAGTTTATTAAAACTTCAGTCAGGTTAACAATAAGAAATTGTACCTATTCCATTAGTGGTAGATATAATTGCAATAGCCCAGGAGTGGTTTATTTAGCTGTTCCAAAGCTGTCCATGGTTTTATATAGGAAAAACGGAAAGACAATTGAAGCAATGAATTTATGAACATCAGTACAGCATACATAAGCAAGATTGTAATAATGCACTAGCAAAGTATGTCATTGAATTTCCTGGGCATTCCTTCTTATTTCTTGTGATAGAGCAGGTTAAAGAAAGCATTAGAGGTGGGCCATGGCAATTGATATTGGAGCAAAAAGAATTATGGTGGCAAGTCCTAACCAATGCTTATATGTACCCAGGTTTAAATGAGTCATGTTCCTTAAAATATTTATTAAGATTAAAATCTTTGGAAAGACGTTAACTTGTTAAAAACTCACTTTTTTACCTTGTCTTGGAGACAGGTTTAAGATTTTCATAATGTAGTTAAATGTATTTTTATATGTGTTAGAGAGGGTGTTTATTTATATAAACATAACAATATATATATATATATATATATATATATATCTATGTTTTTATAGGTTCACAGGATATATATATATATATATATATATATATATATATATATATATATATAGATATATATATGTATATATATATATATATATATATATATGGGTCTATATTAGAACACCGAACGTTCAAAATTTCGAGTGTTCTAATATCGACCCGTTTTCAGTGAATGCTGAAAATATCAAAGAAACAGAAAACCAAATTGTTTTCCTAGGGAAAGAATTTGGTTGTCCATTTCTGTTGCTTCGGTATTTTCAGCGCTGTGGTGGAAAGTTACGGGTTGGGTTAAGGTGAGTGTGCAATTGTCTGGATGTGAGGGTTAGGGCGGGTTAGGTGAGTTAGGGTTAGGGCGCGGGTCAGGTAAGTGTGCGATTGTGTGGACCTGAGGGTTAGGGCGGGGTAGGTGAGTTAGGGTTAGGGCGTGGGTGAAGTGACTGTACGATAGTGATGGACCTTAGGGTAAGGGTTTGGGTTAAGGTAAGTGGATAGTTAGTGGTGTATGTATAATTTAGTGTAGGGTTAGGTGTAAGAGTTTAGGTGTATGTGTGTGGATTGCTGTTTGTTTGGTGTGCTTGTGTTGTGTGTATGTGTTTTGGAACAGCAAATTTTTTCCCTAGGAAAAAATTCGCTGTTCTGCATGTTCAATATTTAAAATTTTCGATTCATAGGGTTCGATATTAGAACACTCAAAATTTTATATATATATATATATATATATATATATATATATATATATATATATATATATTCATATGTTTTAGTTAGGTGTAATGTTTCTTTAATTATGAATTGATGATCTGACGATGTCACTATTGGTGGTTTATTTAAATCAAGAAAGTTTTTTCTTTCATGTTTTTTGTCTGAAGAAGGTCATACTTTGTTATGCCCGAAAGCGCTAACAATAAATTTGGAAGGTCTGGTATACCACGGTGCTTTTTTGTTTGTTCTCTGCAGTTTGGTTTTTGTTTTATTCAGTGCCACAAAAATGAAATTAACATTTTTCTTATATTTTGTTAGCTTCATGCCTGAAAACACAGCAGTTGATTGTAATATATCCAATATTTCTGGTAAAATAACCAATTTTATCAGCATCAATCTTTCTTCAAATGTAAAAAATATGTATTCCATTCCTGAATTAAAGATTTTATTTCATCAAAATTACTAATAGTTAGAATTAATAATTAGAATACTGTCTGAGTAAATATTCATTCCTAAGTATTTAATGTTTTATCCTGATCAAAATTTATATTTATTTTTAATATTTGCATCTACAGTTTTATTAATTAAAATAAATTCAGATTTATTGTGATTATTATGCATTGAAGAAATTAATTGAAACTGATTTAATTCTTTATTATTTTTTGGGATTGACTTGTTAATATCACCTACTGATAATAAGATTTCATCCACAAATAATTGTATTTTTGATTGAAAAATTGTGTTAATCTCAAAACCAGCTATATTTTTATTATTTGTATTACTCTTAGTGAATGGTTCTACTATTAAGGTAAATAGTAGTGAGGATAAAGGGCATCCTTGCCTTGTACCTTTCAGAAACATAATGTCTTATGAACTAATTTAACCTATTTGTCTTAAGAGCCTACATAAAGATTTTTAATTATAGCTACAAAACTTTCTAGAAATCTATATTCTGTTAATATTCTGAATAATAATTCCCAATCAAGTGAATCAAATGTTTTTTAAATATCTAAACTAATCAAAGCTAATTTATTTTTCCAATTGTTAGCTAAATCTATTTCTATGATTACTCTTCTAATATTATCAAATGTTAGTCTGTGCGTAATAAAGCCAGTCTGACCTTTACTTATAAGTGTATCTACAATTTCTCTCAATCTATTAGATAATATTGTAAAAATGTTATAGTAAACATATCATAATGAAACAGGCCTATAAGGGATAACTAACTCTTTATCTTTTCCTTGCTTAATAATTGGAGAAATTAGGGTATATTTCCATGAGGGAAGGATTATCTTATGGTTTTGTATTAGTTCAAAAGCACCCCCAACAATGAAATTATTTTATTTGGTATTAACATATAGATTTCTGCAGATAATCCACATAATCATACAGCTGCTCAGGTTTTATTTCTTTTTATTACCACTTTAGTTTCTTTTAACGATATTTTTCAATATTTTCTCAATCTGTTCTTCTTTTAACTTCATGGTAACATTCTTCTTGAAATAGTCATTTATATGAGTATTATCTCTTTTTATTTTCTTATAAATTTTTTTAGAAATTAAAAGTATTTCTCCAACATCAGTTGTATTTTTGTCACTGGATTTACAATACTATTTATTTGAGCTTTTTTATTCAGTAATTTGCTGCTGTTAGATAATATATATAGTTTTTTGTGACATTTTATTTTATTATATTTAATATATTTCCCCTTTTTCTTTTTTTTTTTTTCCTCCTTTCCTCTTCTTTCTTTCTTTTTTCTTTCTTTCTTTCTTCTATAGTTCCCCTTTTCCTTTTGACTACATTATTTATCTCTGTTCCACTGAGATACTGTATTTCTAACCACCTATTTTCTTCACATATCAATATATGTCAGACTTGTAGATAAATAACTTATACCTGTTCTGAGTTCAGCTTTATATATCACTGAACATTTCTTAATTATTACTTACTATAATAATGTAATTTATCACATATACCATTTTCAGAAGTCTCAAATTTTCTGGCTTTCTTCTTCAGTTTGCAGTGTGTTTTCATTTGTGATTCATATATTTTAATCTTTGAATATCTTTGATTTGGAAATTCTCTGCTTCTTGCATAATAGTAACAATACATTATTTCTTCCTTATCCTCAATTGTCCATGCTATTATCTTTATGGCTCTTTTTTTGGCCTGTCAGTTTTTGTGTTTTTGTGGACTACTACTTCCTTCTATAACAAGGAGACCATCCTCCCAATAAGCCTGGCCTAACCCCATTATTGTTTCTGTGTCTTGAGGATTCTATACTGCCATTTTTTCCAGTTCTGACATGAGTAAACATACCAGGATTGGGCACTTTTTTATCCTAGGATTTGTGCACCCATCTATCTTTTTTTTTATTTTTAACTTACCTCTCTCCATGATGTATGCTATATAAGATACAGTCTATATATCAGTGTCATCTTTGTGAGATTTTGTTAAAACAAAACAGGTAATTAAAAGGTAACAATATCATGCTGTAGTCATCTAATATAATGATGCCACTACAGTTATAGCAGGACAACTATGTGTGCTGGTAAAATAGTGGTATTAGAAGATGTCCAATTTTGAGCAAGATAGAATATCTTTTAAAATTTTATGGGTATACTTACTTTAACCTATGAAAGAACATTATATTGAGTAGTAATTAAATACAGGGTATAAAGAAAACAATTATGACCTTTTCAGCCACAAATGATTTACATAAGGTATAGCCAGGTAGAGCTCCAACATGCTATGTTCAAATATTAGCCAGAAACAATAACAGAATGTATTTACATGACTTGTATTCTAGAGATTTGCATGCAGTCCGTATATGTGTTTGTGTATGTATGTATGTATGTATGTATGTATAAACCGATGTTTAGGGCTTTCATTCTTTTAATATGTGAGAAGAACTTCACCAGCAAATAGTAAACTACTGCTCTAAAGTGACACAAATTTAATACCAAAAGCAGCCTGTAGGAAAACAGAAATTCAAAACTTTAAAAATAAATGAATAATTAATAACACTGGAGTGCACATAGTGGTAGGTGGAGTTCACCTGTACCAGCACAAAGTGCACTTAATGTTTAGATTTTCATTAATGCCCGGAGGACCTTCTCTGTTTAAGTATAACTGCCATTTAAGCTCCTGTACCTCAAGAAACATTTCCCAATCCCCCCAAAAATAGATATATGTATACATACACAATATAGGGGAACTGAAAATCATTGAATTCCCCTTTGGCCGACAAATGGTCGTCAGGTCTGCAAGATCGCACAAGTCTCGGGATTGGAAAATATGCCCTTTTCCAGACATTGTACAATCTCAGAGTATTTATAATTATCAGGAGTGATATAGGTGTGTGTGTGTGTTGGTGGGGGGGACTTGCCCCTGAAAAAACAATGTTTTATGCTATTTTGGAAAGTTTTGTTTTGCAGTCACCAAGAGTTTTGCTGAGCATAGTAGCATGTCAATATGACACAGACAATCATACATTTACATAAATGAAAACAAACCACATTGACATAATTTTAGTTGCAAACATGATACATCACAAACCATATTGGCATCATTTTAGTTACAAATGTTATCCATCACTTAAAATCTAATCGTTGTCAATCAAACATTACACAGCTCATCCAAATCCTGCCTTCTTTTAAAACTTGTTCCTCCTCTGCATGTATTGTTCTCACAATTCCCATTTTATTCTATGTAATTTGATCCTACTCTTTTCTAAACATCACAATTCCAATTATTTTATCTCTGTTACTATATTCACAAATTTTAGTACAGTTGGTTTAGATTTTGATTTCCATTTTCTAGTAATTGATTTTTTTGTCAGCCACCTTAATTAGACTCAGCAAGGCCTTACTATGTCTTGGCAATTCTGATTCTGTATCATAGCTCAAAAAATAATTTCCTTAGTTATACCAATTTGCTTACCCAGTATCTCTGACAGAGTAGTTTGTAGGGAATCTTTAAAGTCTGCCAACTCACTCATTATACTCTCAGAAAATATGTTCCTAGTTATCTCTTTCTTCCCCATCATGCCTCTAACATTTGCTGTGTACTTGAGGAAAAAATTCTTTGGACTATACTTGGGGTATAAAAATACCTATGTAAATACTTCCAAGCAAAGATACTAAATCTTTTTGACTTTGTTGCATATCTGGGAGACATACATACATCCCTCCATTGTTTCTTTGTGAATTGCTTGTCCGGTCTTTCTTCTCTCAAAGCTCCTCTGATTGATTCCTGTAGGTAACAAACAATATTTTTAAGCTGTACTGATTATTCCTTTTTTAACAACAGCTTCTGTTCTAGATTCATCTAAAAACTCTACCAGTGCTGGTCTTATGCAGCTTATGTTCTATATTCTACTAAAAATCTACCAGTGCTGGTCTTATGCTTAGATTCCCCTATGTATTTTTCTTTGCCTATACTCTGATAATCAATCCTTGATAGGGAAGGCAATCTCTAGCCTGCAGTCCAAATAAATTATTGGCCACTTCCCATTCTATTACCTTCCCCCTCTAATTATTTTCTCTCAATACCTTGATTCTTTTGCTAGTCATCACCAATAATTTCCAGCCCCCTCTTGCCTATTGTCTGTATCCGTAATTGTTTTCATCCCTATTGGTAGACTCTCCTTTCTCCATTTTTGTGTTGGCTTAGTTCTTAAATACTTTCTGCTACTTTATGAATATAATATTCTGTATGGTTATTGTTATTCTCCTTAAGGATCTGCATCCAAAATCCCACTCTTTCCTTATTTCTTGAGCTTCCCCCCTGTTTTATCATCATCCCTTTCCACTTTGAATTATAGGTTTCTTCTAATGCTATAGTAGGAGCCTTAACTGTGTAGCTCTGAAATACCCTTTCAAATCAGGTAATCCCTAAACACCTTATCCAATTGGAAGAATTGGCTTATCCCACTTGACTCTTGCCATCTTCCTCTCCCAGATAACGTTCTTCAGCTTTTCAGTATTTGCTATCCACAGCTTCTCCTCTGGTTGATAAAAATATGCCTGAACTGTGTGTAAAATAAAAGGGGACTGAAACATTTTAACTGCTGGTATCTTGTTATCCATATCTATATAACAGAGCTTCCAGTTTCTCAGTTTGTTTATTATCTTTTGTTTAGAATCTTCCCACATATCCTTAGCTGCCACACCAGAATCCTTTTTAATCCATACTTCTAAGTACTTCATTTAATCATGTCCCCATAAATATGGGTATTGCTGAACCTATTCATTTGTAGGTACATAATTTACAGCTAGATCCAGCTTTGCTTGACTACCATACCAATTATATTCTTGAATTTCTGAGTCTCTTATTTTCTTTGCCAATGGTTCTAAATATAATGCAAATAACAAAGGGGAAAGAGGACACCCAGTTCTTCTGCTCAAACAGAAATTATCAGAGAAAAACCCACCCACTATAATTTTCACCTCTGATCCTTCATATATCCTCCTAATCAAACATAATTTTATGAGGAAATGCAAATGCTTCCATTACCCTGTTCACAAACTCCAAGCTTATTCTATCAAATGCTTTCTCTCCAACAAGACCCACCTGCAATAGTGGTATTTTCTTAGAGTCTGCTTCCCTCTGGATCATCAGTGTTCTGTTAATGTTGTCAAATGTTTACCTTCTCTCCACAAAACCACATGGATCTACATCTATCAATTTTGGCATCACCTTTGCCATTCTTTTAGCCATTAAAAACATAAACACTTTATAATCATGGTTTAGGATTGAAATGGGCCTATGTGAAGCTGGATCTGATGGGTCTTTACCCTCTTTGGTATTGCAGCCACCACCGCTTTCTTACAGGATGTTGATGCTTCTCCTCCTTTTAAAATACTGTTAAACAAAACCTTCCAGATGTTTATCAATTTTCCCCTCCTAGCCAGCAGACTTTCACAGGAATACCATCTATTCCTAGGGACTTTCTTGTGGATTAGTTATACATCACCATTTTTATCTTGTCTCCTCCTATCCTAACTTTTAGTAAATAAGCCCCATCTACCTCTAATCTTGGCATATTTAATTATTTGTACTTTTTCCTTGATTTCCATATTTCTCTGCTTTATACAGACTTTCTTAACATTTCTGAAATATTTCTAGTACCTCTACAGGATCTCTTGTTATCTTCCTTTCTATAGGCTACCTAAGCTTGGTGACAACCCTTTCTATTTTCTGTTGCCTAAGTCATTGCACTAAAAGTTTTTGTGGTCTGGAGTTATTATCAAAAAACAGTTGCTTAACAGCAGTCTCTAAACTCATTCATATTATTGAGGTAATCCCTTATTTTCTGTTTAACACTCAGCAATTGCTGCTCTTCTTGTTCTGTGAAATTCCCCCATTCTGCAATACTTTAACATTTGTTAGTTCCTCCAAATAATTCTTATTCATTCTTAACCATATCTCATTTTCTTTTATTTCCACCCTATTTTTAATTTTATCCAACTCCCTAGCTATATTTTCAGAAGAAACTTCTATCTTCTCTAATAATTCCCTAATAATTTCCACTAGCCATTGCTTAAATCCCTCTCTTTTCAACAGATAAGTGGGAAGTGACAGTGTCACATTTTTATTTCATTACCCAGAATTTTTATTTTAGTTATTATTGGTGAATGATCTAAAAAAGTTATTGGATGTATATCAAAACTTCAATTAAATGCATATGTTCCTGTGAAGTGTAAGGTCTGTCTAGCCTGGCCCAGTTTTTGTATCTTGGGGAATAATATCTCACACCTCAAAAAATCTAGATTCCTCAGAACCACAAGGGCGGGAGACTTAAACCTTGACACGGTTATAAATAGAACGTGCTGGAGGGACAGATTCATCACCCAGAGACTCCCTATGCTGTGGAACAAAATCCCGGTACATGTGAGGCAGAGCACCTCTCTGGCCTTGTTCAAGAGGAATCTTGACCAATGGATGGGAGATTGCAGATATACCCCAGGGATTACTTCAGTGTCACTGCTTGACAGAGGCACAGCAAAATGATAGGCATAGTTTTTATTCAAACTAAAGGGGTGGCGAAAGCCACATAACTATGGGCTAGGCTTATAAATGCCCTTGGGCAGATAGCCTAGTATGAACCTATGAACCTATGAACCTATATGTAATTCACTCCAAACTCCTACTACTTGAATTCACATCTTCCATGTCAAATATATTCATAAATTTCTTCAGAAATCTACCCTCCTTTGTTATATTTTCCATTCTAGGCCCCCCAACACATCTTCACTGCTGCAAATCAAATTCCAGGCCCCACCAATAACTAATATTCCCTGCTGAAAGAGCTGATTATTTCTCCCAGAATTTTCTAAAGCTTCACTATAGAAGTTTTAGGTGGAATATAAATACATGCCAGTGTAATCCTCCTCCCTTGCCATTAGTCCCATAGTACTACAAATCTACCATTATTGTCTTTTTTATCCTCTTCTATCACTTTTTTATCCTCCTGCAATTAATGTAAGCATTTCTCTTTTCCTTTGTTCCAGGTATTCCACTGAACAACTATCCTGAAAAGCTTTCTTTATCAAATTTACATATTCAGTTCTTTCCATATGTGTCTCCTGTTGCATAGCTATTTGTAATCTACATTTTTAATATAGTTCACAACTCTTTCTTTTCTGTATACATCTGTGACATCATTATTTTTTTAAATAAGATTATCTGCGAGACCATTAACATTTAAAGATAATAAAAAATGTTATTATATTATTCCACCTTTTATGTGTAACAGCTTTTTTGTTAAGTATCTAGTTACAGCTTTTGTGTTACATGCATACACTAATGTTTGGCAACTTGCTCTTTTATACAGTTATTTCTTGTCATATCCATTTGAGCCTATATTGCATCTTACAAATTTTTTTTGTTTTATTGAAAGCCCTCAAAAAATAACTACACCCCAAATACATGTCTAAAACCTATTAACTTAATGTGAACACATAAAACCATACACATCTTCAAATATTGAAATTTTACCCTCCTAATAGTAACAATTGTTTCAAACTGACAGCCGCACTGGCAGACTTAGGTTAACCTAAAAAGATTACTAAGATGTATGGTACAGCTTCTGCTTCTACTAAGTGTTTTCTGGTTTTGTCTTATCTTTATTGCGCTGCCAGTTTGGGAAAACACTTAAAAGCTTTCGGAAAACATTATTTCATGGCCATTGAAAGAAAGAAGTATTTTGTTTTTATTGCTGTTTGTCAGATTGTGTCCAGATATACAGATGCTTCTACAGGCATTTATTTATTTGCTAGAGGAAAGCTTTATTATATTCAAAGTTCTTTTTTATTTATTTGCTTTCTCTTAAAGCGTGGTACTAGATCAAGCAAAGGGCCTTAATCCAGTCATTCCCCTATGCAAGAATGAGAATAAGCACATCTATTTTTCTTGTGTCATGCTCTTCTCTCCAAGCATTTCTTCTTTTTTATGTTTCAGTGCCTACATTTCTTAAAACTGAGTGAGGAGAATGGAAAAAGGAAAAAAAAAAAACAAGGGCACTTGTTTACTTTAGTATTCCATTACAGTTGAAAATTACTGAAAAAACTTTACTTTATAGCATGCAGATTATATCATGCATTATAAAAATGCTACTAAGAACAAAAGTTTGATTTACTTACAGTTAACTCTCTCCTTCCTTTTCCCCTCTCCCAAGTATTCTTGCAAGTATTAATGAGATGAAGTAGGGCATATGGTTTAGAGTCCCCTGCAAGTTTAACAAAGTCAAAAAAGTCCAGTATTTCCAGGTTTTCTTGTTCTGTCATGTTTCACAAATATAATTAATGCTGTTGTTATCCCACATTTATTTATCAATGCTGGGTTGCTGGTTTTATTCCTATTTATATTCATCTACCAAATCCAGCCTCTACTTCATTTCCAACATACTCTCATTTTTTCTAGTCAACTCTTGTGCTTTTTCTGTTTCTCAAGCATTTTCCATTGAAACACTGGAAAAGGTTTTACTGACACAATCTCTCTATGGTCTTTATTATCAGAAAAACAGGAATCAGAATCTCCTTCTGTTTCACAACTTACTTTTTGTTGGACAAACATCTGTATTTCCTCCTTAGGATGTTCTGCATCAAAAATGATTTTGTCCCTTCTTGTAAGAATATACTGAAGATAGCTGGGTACAGCTGTTTGAATCTCATGCCCGCTTCTTGACATTCCCTGATTAGAGGAATAAATGTATTCCTGCCTGGTGTACAGTGAGTAATCATTTTCCACAAACACTCTACTTGTCTCCCACTTTAAGTACTTTGTCTTTCTTCCATAGTTTTGCCAGAATCAACTCCTTCTGCTGGTAGGATTGCATCTTTACTATTATAGGTCTACATTGCTTTCTCATGGCCAGATTTGGAGCATACACGCAATGTGCCCTTTGAATTAGCAACTCCTGGTGTGGAATAGGGTCTATATTAGAACACCAAATGTTCAAAATGTTGAGTGTTCTAATATTGACCCATTTTCAGCGAACACTAAAAATATCGAAGAAACAGATAAACAATTTTTTTCCTAGGGAAAGAATTCAGTTGTCCATTTCTGTTGCTTCGGTATTTTCAGTGCTGTGGTGGAAAGTTACGGATCAGGTTCAGGTAAGTGTGCGATTGTGTGGATATGAGGGTTAGGGCAGGTTAGGTGAGCTAGGACGTGGGTCAGGTAAGTGTGTGATTGTGTGGACGTAAGGGTTAGGGTGGGGTAGGTGAGTTAGGGTTAGGGCGCGGGTGAGGTGACTGTGTGATAGTGACGGACCTTAGGGTTAGGGTTTGGGTTAAGGTAAGTGGATGGGAGTGGGAGCATGGCCAAATGGTTAAGGTGTTTGCCTTACAAGCACAAGGTGCAGGGTTTGAGTCTCACAAGGGATAATTGGCTAGGCTTAAAATGGCTCGCAAGGGCAGTTAGCTTAGTACTAAACTATGAACTATGAACTATGGATAGTTAGTGGTGTATGTATAGTTTAGTGTAGGGTTAGGTGTAAGAGTTTAGGTGTATGTGTGTGGATTGCTGTTTGTTTGGTGTGCTTGTGTTGTGTGTATGTGTTTTGGAACAACACATTTTTTCCCTAGGAAAAAATTTGCTGTTCTGAATGTTCGATATTTTAAATGTTTGATTCATAGGGTTCGATATTAGAACACTCGACATTTTGAATGTTCGGTGTTCTAATATAGACCTGTGGAATACCAGACCAGTTGCTTATTTGTACTTCCATAAAATTAATACAGTCTGTTCCTTTCAGCTTTTCTAGTACAGCAGAAAATCTCAGGTTTTCCCTATGTGCTCTGTCTTCTACCTCTTTTATTTTTGAAACATCTTCTTGAGCAGTCTCATATTCAGCCATCATTTTCTTCATTTTGATTTCTGATTTTTGAAGTTTTATCACCTCATCTGAATCTGTTTAAAGCTTCTGTCATTTTTTCCAGCTTTTGTTATTTGAGTTGATATATTCTATCAGTGTTCCATTTATTTTAATCAGCTCTGAGTAAATTTGACTTATTTCTTCCTCTAGGTTACGAGAAGTCATGCTGGAGCTTGCACTCTTTATTGCTGAATACCTGCAGAATTCTTCCCAATCAGTGTCTTTTGCTTGCCTTTTGTGATTGATTTTCTTTCAGGTTCTCTAAATTTCTTTTTTGTTGGCATCCAAGCAGTGCACTTACTCGCCAGTTACTGAAATTTACCCAAAAATATGAGTTTGCTTGCTCTGTCTTCTAAGTTTCTGTTTTCACACTGGGGGAGCTGAAATTAAGCTGTTACTCAATATGCAGCCATCTTGGAAGTCCCTAAAGTTTCTGTTCTTAGGAAATTTTACATACTTACTATGTGTTCAGGTGTTATGAGTACCGACAAGGAGGCACAAGTCAAATTTGTTAAAAGTTACAGAAATAATGCAGGTAAAAGTTATGTTAGACCAGCAGAGGAGGTGAGTGGGTAAGTAAATGAAATAGAAATAGGGTATGTTATTTCTGCTATAGTTGATACACAAGTAGATAGTTCCTTTACTGTTGATAGTACTTGTTGCATGATGGCAAATTACGTTAGAATGACAATGACACAGTAGGTATAACTCTGAATGAACAAATCCCTAATCAGGGGCAGATAGGTAAAAGTTTAAAGGGATCTGTCTGCACTAATAAAAGGTTATGGAATGAAACTGAATATGCTGGGAATGAAAAAAAGATAACAGAACACAGAAAAAAAGAAAGAAAGAAGGGCTTTAGATGGGACTTTAAAAGAAAGAGCTACTCTTAAAACTATTCCTTAGATTCTTTACAGGCCCAGTACATTGGTGTTAACTAATCAGGAACAGTCTACACATTTTGTAATAACTGATGATTTTAAACTCATACCACAAGTTTTAATCACTGGGGATTCTAAGGTAAGAGGGCTAAGGGACATCTTGCCTAGGACTGAATGAAATATGATTACTATGACTTGTTTAAGAAGATGATGTAAATGACAAATATCATAGAGGCATTATAATCCCTTGTGAGTAAAGGAAAAAGAAAAATTGCGACATGGTGATGGTAATGGCTGGCAACAATGATGTTGATAAAACTAATCAGGATAGTTTTAAAATGTTTATCTGGGATATAATTGCACTTAACAAAAAGGCAAACTTTATTTATACCTTTTCAATGTGCTTCCAGCACACAGGTGGTCTCATATTATAAGAAGGGAAGATTTGCTAGTGGTGCAAAAGTGCTTGCATATGGGAAGACTTTGTGGGGAAGCAGAGATATTTTTGCAATGCCAACTTGCATACGGCTAGTCAGGGTAACAGTATTGTAGCTAATATAATTACATCACTGGTTACATTTTTATAGGCTGGGTGGATCACAGAGAAAAGTCTTTGAGTCTAGTAAGCAAATCAAATGACTTCTAGCTAATATAAGGAGTTTAAATAATAAACTGCAATTTTCAAGCTAGACTCATTAACAAAAATTATGACATAGTAATGATAACTGAAACATGGTTCAGAAAGAACAGTCCTTTTTAGTTCATGGGTATGTAGGCCACCATTACTACAGAGTGGGTAAAAAACATGGAAGAGTTTCAGTTTATGGTGAAGGGTGCAGCCACCCTGGGTGCAAAGTGTTAGGAGGTATAATTGGCAGATCCTGTACGGGGTTTAGTACATTACTGGTATTGAATGCCAGTATTGCATTTGCGGTCAAAACTGAAGCACTGTAGCCCTCCACGTGTAGCATAAACTGTAGCAGTTGGTTGCTCTAAACATAAATAGTTTTCTACAGTTTAAAAGGATGGAAAAGCTTTATTTTGCACTTCAACTTAAATTTGAAGGGGGCATCAGATTGGGAGATGACATCAGGTGCAAGAATATCTAGCTATATCTCCATATAGATGTATAAGAATGCATGTCTGATCATCGATCGTCATAATTACATCAACTATAACTCATCCATTCCCTGTCTCGGTGATACACTGAAATGGGATTAAACATGGGTTTTGCTGGTGGGGGCATATCCAATCCTCCCATTCAATGTTTTAATTCACCTGTTTCAGTGCTGTAGTGAAATGGATAAAGACATTGATGCGTCTGTCGGAATGTACTGGAGGCTACCATTCACTTTCTTTAGTTGAATGCATACTTTAAGATCTCAAGGGATATTGATCAGATTAGGCAAACATGGGCAAATAGACTCATTATCATCATCATCATCAAGTGCCCTTTTACCATTTTCTACATGGGATCGGGGTGTTGTGTCAACTGTCTCCATTTCTCTCTATTCAGTGCCTGACCGTTGCAGGTCTTATGTCATTTAATCCATCCATCTCTTTGTTGGACACCTTTATTTCTTCCTGCCTTCTTTCTGTCTATCACAAATTTTCTTCACCCGATCATTTTCTGCTTCCCTACACATGTGCCCAAACCACTTAAATTTGTTCTCTTTGACCTCCTCTGCAAGAGGAGCTACTTTGGCTTCTCTTCTGATGTCCTTATTTTTTCTTCTCCTGTCCTACACTTTGCAACCTATTACCCATTTCATGAACTCTTTCTCCTTCACCTCTGTCTTCCTCAACTGCTCTTCCTTCACAGCTCATATTTCTGTACCATACATAGTACTAGTCATACCACTGTTTTGTACACCTTATTTTTCAGCATTCTTCTGTCACACACACTACCCCTGACACACTGTGCCAGCTGGATGCAGTTTCTCTGATTCTAGCTTTGACCTCCTCATTCAGACTTCCCTTCTCCTCAACCACTACCAAATACTTGAAGCTGTTAACATGTTCCACTATTTATCATTTATTTCAATTTTCACCTTCTTCTGATTTCACTGATTTGCAGTAATG